>NW_027456136.1:400000-417500 GCF_040206685.1 Ascaphus truei | reverse complement strand
TGGAAGGATTCCACCCGTATTCCTGGGGCTCAGAGATGGAGGCGCTGCACCATTACATACATAGTTACATAGTTACATAATAGATGAGGTTGAAAAAAGACGTACGTCCATCAAGTTCAACCTATGCTAAATTCAGACAACAGATACTTAATTCTATATCTATACTTACTTATTGATCCAGAGGAAGGCAAACAAAAAACCCCATTAAGGGGAAAAATTAATTCCTTCCTGACTCCAAGAGTTGGCAATCGGATTAATCCCTGGATCAACATCCTTCCCATATATACTTATTTGGTATATCCCTGTATACCTGTCCCATCTAAAAAGATGTCCAACCTTTTTTTGAACAAATCTATTGTATCTGCCATCACAGTCTCCATGGGTAATGAGTTCCACATTTTAACTGCCCTTACTGTAAAGAACCCTTTCCTTTGTTGCTGGTGAAATTTCCTTTCCTCCAACCTTAAGGGATGGCCCGAGTCCTTTGTACTGCCCGTGGGATGAATAGTTCTTTTGAAAGCTCCTTGTATTGTCCCTGAATATATTTGTATATAGTTATCATATCCCCTCTTAGACGCCTCTTTTCTAATGTAAATAAATCCAATATAGCTAGCCTCTCCTCATAAGTTAGAATGTCCATCCCCTTTATTAATTTGGTGGCTCTTCTCCGCACTCTCTCTAGTTCCATAATGTCTTTTCTTAGGTTTGGTGCCCAAAATTGTACTCCATATTCAAGGTGTGGTCTTACTAATGCTTTGTAAAGGGGCATAATTATGTCTACTTCCCTTCCATCCATTGCCCGTTTGATGCAAGATAAGATCTTGTTTGCCTTTGCAGCTACTGCATGACATTGGGCACTATTGCTAAGCCTGCTGTCTACAAGCACCCCTAAATCCTTCTCCATCAAGGATTCCCCCAATATATCTCCATTTAATTTGTAAGTCGCCTTTTTATTCTTGCATCCCAAATGCATAACCTTACATTTATCTGTATTAAACCTCATTTGCCATTTACCTGCCCACGTTTCCAGTCTCTCCAAGTCCTTCTGAAGCGAAATTTCATCCTGCTCTGATGAGACGGAGGCATTCACCCCAGAAACCTGATCCTGTCATCCCCCATACCATCGCGGGAGACTCAGGCCCCCCTGTTGCCAGCAGGTATGCACCACACTCAGACACGTAGCCAGACCCTAGTACAGAGGAGGGGGACCCGATCTGCGATTGGCCCAGGGAAGGGGGGCTACATTGGGAATCGATGTTATTTTTCTTCATATTAATGGGTATCCTCAAAGCTAATGATATGCCAAAATGACGTCCATTAGCAAAACTACAATTGTTTCTTCACTTTTTCTGCTTGATCAATAGGGTGACCAGATTTCGAAAATGAAAAACCGGGACACCTTAAAAAATTATTTATTAAACAAATTACATTACGTGACACCCCCCGTTGCCATGACAACAAGACACTCTGATGCCCCTGCAGTGTTAGTGTGTATAGAGGTGGGGGCTTTGCTTGGGCCCTTCAACTCTTACAGCCAGGGCATTATTGGCCAGGAATGCCCAGTTCGGAGGGGATAACTACTTCAAAATGTATTTGATTCGTAACAACATCAAAAAACTCTAATACCAATAACTAACAACCACAGACAATGATAATCTAAACCATCAAATAAAATGTCTACGGCCCTTGTTCAAGCATGTTTGCGGTACTTACCAGATAAATCAGTGCCTGCAATCCACGACTGTATCCGCCTCTCCGAGCGTCTGAAAGCAATCCAGCGTTCCTGGTGTGTGGCTGAAGAGGTGAGGGACTCCCTCCTCTCAAACGGAAAAGAAGAGCAAAAAATAGAGTTGGAACATACCTATCATACAGGGATGAGAGAGAGAGACAGAGAATGAGAGAGAGACAGAGAATGAGAGAGAGACAGAGAATGAGAGAGAGACAGAGAATGAGAGAGAGACACAGAGAGAGAGAGACAGAGAATGAGAGAGAGACAGAGAGAGGGACATAGGGAGAGAGAGACACAGAGAGAGAGAGAGACAAAAGTAATGTACTGTATAACCATTATACAGTACCGTACCCCCTAGTATTCGTGTAATCATTGTCCCACACCCCCTTTTACTGACGCTTTGGCAATACTGAAATGTTCTTTTGACAGAGACACACAGAGACACAGAGAGAAACAGAGACACACAGAGAGAGACAGAGACACAGAGAGAGAGACAGAGACACAGAGAGACACACAGAGAGAGACAGAGACACACAGAGAGAGACAGAGACACACAGAGAGAGAGAGAGAGAGAGAGAGAGAGAGACACGGGCCTATTTAGTAAGCGTCGATAAGGCTGCGTCTATAGTATTTCAGACGGAGGGAAGGCACACACGCTGCAATACACTTGCTGAAGCCTGAGCTTTTTTATGGCTTTGCAGGGTATGCAGCGGGTGCGATTGGGGGCGTAGCAATAAATATTTGGAGGCGTGGCAATAACGTTCCGGCGCGGACGTCACTTCCCTACCTCACATCCCGATCCACCGGCATTTTTTCAGATGCAGCATCTGAAGCACTGTGCAGACAAGAAGAAAAATGCACACAATGCGCACCAGAGATTAAAATATAGTAAATTATTTATTAATAAAACAAGAAATAACCGAGGAGGATCCAACCCCACCTCAGTACTTTCTTCTCGTTGCTATTGCCACACTATACGTCCTGACGCCGGAAGGGAAGTTGGTACGCGACCAAGACGAGACACCGGATTTACAGTGGAACCACAACATACCACAGATTGCTGGAAGACCACACTGCGAGGGGCGCAGCCTATCGAGTTTCCCGGTCATCGTCCAAAGACTGGAGCTGCGGAGTGACCACCGGATTACCACGGAGCCCGAGCCTGTCTCATACAATGCTTTTACCAAACGGATGTTTGTGAGTTTGCTATTTTTATCTTGTCCAGGAAATGAAATTGTTAAACCGAATTTACACATGGAGCGGGCGCTTTCTCTTCTTTTTTTTGTTTAGATATCTATCGAGGAGGTGGTTGTTTCCCTGAAGAGAGCTGCCAGGGCTCCAGAGGACGCCCGTATTGGATCCTTTTATGATTGAGTTATAACATAGCTATTAGAGCTAGGTTTCTGGACTTTTATTGTGTTTAGGCATAGTGTTTATTATTATTTTATTACAGCTACTTTTTAGTAATTGCACTGTTATTAATTCTGACCACTAATTCTCACTGCCATTATAATCTCTCTCTAGCCACAACCAAATTGCTATATCAGCTATATTATTTATTGGTTATACCAGGGGAGCACAAACTTTTGCTGCTCGCCCCCCTGCCGGTGCTCGCGCTCCCCCCCCTTATCACATTTCTTATCACATCCCAGTATATGGATACTTTCTATTATCACAAGCTGCTAACATGTGACAGGGCTCAGAGTCTGAGCCCAGAATGTGACATACAGAACATTCTCATTCTAAATTTCAAAAAATATTGTGTTGATTTCTGACCTGACTGCCGTGGTTACAGCTCAACCACTCTGTTCTACTGTATGTCACCACTTTCTGCCACAACCAGCTGACGGTGGATCTGCAAGGAGTTCAACGCTCATTGGCATCACATCTGTGACTTGGTTGACGTATCATTTCTCCAGCTTTTTATTGTATTGTTTTTAAATAGATTATATTTATTTAGTTGAATAGATATTTATTTAGTTCAATAGATATTTATTTAGTTTAATAGATTATATTTCTAAGTTTAATAAGTTATATTTCTTAGTTTAATAAGTTATATTTCTTAGTTTAATAAGTTATATTTCTTAGTTTAATAAGTTATATTTCTTAGTTTAATAAAATATATTTCTTAGTTTAATAAGTTATATTTCTTAGTTTAATAAGTTATATTTCTTAGTTTAATAAATTATATTTCTTAGTTTAATAAGTTATATTTCTTAGTTAATAGATTATATTTGTTAGCACAGTAGATTATATTTACTAGTATTTAAGTCTCCCCCTCAGTGCCCCATTAGGACCCATATTTCACATCTTTTCGGAGTCGCTTATTTTTTAGACCCTCGGAGCCGAAACCTAAAGGGGTCAGCTAAGAAAGTTCGGATCAAGAGGAGCCGCACAGCTTAAAGACAGAACATTTCCAAGCGAGATGGAGACAATTTGGGTAAGATCTGATTAAAGGACATCCTTTGAGGAAGGAAAGGGTGACGGGGGAGTTTAAGAGGGGGCTGAGAGAGCAAGGTGGTGTGTCAGATTGGGGCAGAGCAAGAGAACGCAAAAATGATGGGGATTTGCTGCACACCAAAAAAAAACAATAAGAAGTGATACTTTTACCGGTGCCACTTTACCTGAGAAAGACCAGCAGGCCGAAATGTTGTTGTCTATGGCAGTGCAAGAGAAAACAGGTTGGGGGGGGTGGGTTCTCGCAAAGTCGCCGACCCATGGGTGAGTGTCTCCGGTGGAAACTAGTCCTGGACCCCGGGAAAGCTGTCTGTGGCCCATACAAGCTGAGTAACATGTAGAAAGGACACATGTATGTTCAGAATGAGTTAGCATGGTATTTTGAGAGGCACCATAGCAGGTCAGTGCAAGTCAGTGCAGAGCACTGCAAGGTCAGTCAATATGAGGAAGGGTCCGATGGAGGAGTTGGAGGGTCCCAGAATATCTCTTAAAGCAGGGGTGCGCAAATCGAGGGGCACGACATTTTCTTGGGAGGAGGGGCTCGGCGCTTACAGAGGCCCCTCGCTCTTCCCCACAGCATTTAAATTAAATGCCGGAGATCGCGCGCAAGGCCTCTGTAAGTTCCCTTTCCTTGTCTCCGGTGGCTTCTGGCGACAGCAACGTGGCGTCACATGATGTGGCATTGCCATAGCAACGTGATATCACATGACGTCGTTACATCAGAACGCCGGAGACAAGGTGGGGAAGGTGGAGGGGGGAGCAGGGGGAAAAGGTTGTGCAACCCTGTCTTAAAGCATTGCCTTGCATACAGATCAGAGGCCAAGAATGGATATGGATATCCGATGTGAAGCCGGAAATAAGACAGAAAAGACCGTTTCGGGGGAAGAAGGTGAGTGATGAAATAGCCGTCACTGTGTAACTCTTCCAATTACCTGCAACTTCATGCAGAGAAATAGCAACGCTTGTTTTTAACGTGCTAAGCGCCTAATGGGGAATTCAACTGCTGAGAGGTTAAGGGAGTTACTAACCCAAACTCAGCGACGTTTCTGTGTCTCTGTGATAACTCCCCCAGGACATGCCTGAAAACCAGAGGTAACTCAATGTATTTTTGATAAATAGAAACATGACCTTCTGGGGAGGGGTATATAATGGGTACTGGGCCTGGTGAGGTGGGTATAACGGGTACTGGGCCTTGTGAGGTGGGTATAACGAGTACTGGGCCTGGGGAGGGGCGTATAACAGGGTACTGGGCCTTGGGAGGGTTGTATAACTGGGTACTGGGCCTGGGGAGGTGGGTATAACGGGTATTTGCCCTGTGGAGGGCGGTATAACGTGGTATTGGGGATGGGGTATAAGTGGCACAGGAGCTCTTGCGATACAGAGTATCACTGTCCCTGGTTACAAACACTTCATGTCTCCTGCAGATCAGGACACGCACGAAGGTGGTGCCCTTTGTGCCACCAGACGACGAGGCGGGCTACGAGGCGGACGACGAGGCATACGACAAAGCGGGCGTCAAGTGGAACAATGAGGTGGGCTACAAGGCGGCCGATGACGCAGACGTGGTGTACGATGACCAAGGAGCATACGACAGGTGTGGCCGGATCTGCTGCTTCACCTTTTTTAGGCGGAGGAGAAGACCCCGGGAGCAGGTAGGAGAATACGAGAGGTGCGGACAGATCTGCTGCTTCACCTTTTTTAGGCGGAGAAGAAGCCAGGAGCAGGTAGCAGAGGAGCCAGGGCGTAGATACAGGGGTATTCTAGGGGCCCTGAGAAGTTGGTTTGACCGCAGGAGAGGCAGATAAGATCAGGAAGGCTGCGGGAGGGGCAGGTACTAGAGGGAGATAGGGATATTGGGCGTGAGAGGGTGAGAGAGAACAAGGAGCAGGGCCGGAGCACGGGTTTCATGCGCCCGAGGCAAAACTTAAAATTTGTGCCCCAGTTGTATAAAAAATAATAAGATAAATAAAATAATAAAATAAACAGTGGCGTAGCTATCGGGGCTGCAGGGGGTGCGACCGCACCCCAGCGCGACGCAAAATAAAAATAAAAGGGCGCCAAAATACTGGATAAAAAAAAGAATAATAATTTTAAAAAAAAGATAAATAAATAAAATAATAAGAGGAAAAAATAATAATGATTATTAATGCGCCCCTAGGACCTCTGCGCGCTAGGCGACCGCCTAATGGCCGGCCGGCCCTGCGAGGTATGCGGGAGGAAAAGGGGTGAATGGGATAGATATGCAGGGGGATGGGGGAGCAGATGAGTTATACACAGGGACACAAGGGCCCCATCACCCGCATCTCTATATACTGAGTGTGCCCCTGTGTATAACAACGCTGATCTGTGCTGCTCCATTTGATCTCACTGCGCAGTGATCCAGGGACCATCCGATCGCCATTTAATGGGGTCAGGAAGGAATTTTTTTCCCCCATTGCACAGCAGGGGTTATGTTTCGCCTTCCTCTGGATCCCAGCAACAAACTGCCCTTTGTGCATGAATTATCAGTGAGATCTTTATACACCCTGCATTGGTCTTCACCCCTTTGCTGCCGGAGGGGCCTGCAATGCATTGCTCTGCGTGTTACTATATCGCTCTGCAATGTGCTGCAGGCCCCTCCCAGCAAAGAGATTCATTATTTCAATAAAATACTCTCTTTAATCAAACCTATGTGTAGTGTCTTTTCTATCCGTTGTATCTATTGCTAACAGCTCAGTGATTCTTCCCCAGGACGCTGCACTAGTGTCACGCTGCCAAGCCCGGGTGTGAGGGAGATTTATAGGGTCACATATACACTTCTGCCAAAACACGAGTGCAAACAGGAAGCCCCTCTGATCTCATATCTTTTATTACACAAAACGGTATCTAAAAAGGTAAAAATAACATACATGGGATTCTGCTACAAATATCTCTCTAATTACAAACCAATTAGCAAATCATTCAGATTAGTCGAGCGAAAAGAAAGGGTTAAGTATCTCATGTACAGTATATGCAGTGTAGGCTGTTCTGCAGCATTACATGCAGGGGACAACGTTTAGGGGATATAAGTAATGCTGATCTCAGAGCTGACCGGCTGACCTGCTCTACCGGCTGACCAGCTGACCTGCTCTTCTGGCTGACCTGCTGACCTGCTCTACTGGCTGACCGGCTGACCTGCTCTACCGGCTGACCGGCTTCTCTTCTTTCAGCTAAATGACCTGAATTGTGGCCCCTGTATCTCCCAATTAAATGTTTTATTGGCATATTCTTGTTTGACTCGTTCTATACAGACATTTTCTATATATTCATTGTGGGATTTGATAACATCTGTAAGATCTCTCAGAATATCACATTCTGTACGTTTGTGTTGAAGATTTTTCCATTCTCAATTTACTTAATATTAGTTTTTGGCATCAATTATTTATATCGAGTCCAAAATACCTTTATACAGAATGCTGTTCCCTTTAGCCCACAAATGCTGCTTCATTAAAGCCCATGGGTGGCACTTTATGCATTCTCAAACTTTTAGGCAACATCCCTAATTTCCAAAAGTGGGATTAAATCTGTACATATTTAAATGGTTAATTTTCTTACTCAGACTCCTAAATCCCTCCCCAAATATATCCGTTTCACATAAAAGTGTGTGCGCTTCTCCTTCCGCCTAACTGGCACGTCGTCCTTACGGGCGCCACTCCGTGTAACTCCACGCTGCCCTCCAGTGGCAAAAGAAATAAGATACATTTACTATACTAGTCTGGCAGCTGCTCCCGTATAAGGTGGGTAACTCTGTATTGGGGGTCTTGGTAGACTATATTTTATAAGTACTTATGTCGGATAGATGAGGAATTAATATTCCTAACGGGTTATTGTGAGAGGCCTTAGATCTTATCCTATATGCACGCAGCCCTCGCCTCTCTGACCTTGAACACATACTTCAACCTGATTTTTGAGACTTGAAACTGGATTTCCCAAAACAAACTGATTTTAAACACTGACAAGACTGTAACAATGGTATTTGGGACCAGAGCTAAATTGCTAAAGCTGCCAATGACAGAGCTTCAGATAAAAACCAGCTCTAAAACCATCCTAGCCCCTGTTACTTGTTTGAAATATCTGGGCATTCAACTCCCATTTAACATTTGGGTTGCACATTGATACCCTGACATCCAAATCCTATGCCAAACTAGGTGTACTTTAAAGGAACAAATCCTCCCTAAGGGCCTCATGCAGTAAGCAGCGATAAGACACTTATCACCAGCTTATCGCCAAAAAAGCCACACTGATACACACACACACACACAGATACAGACACACTGATACACACACACACACACACACTAATACACACACACACACACACACACACACACACACACACACACACACACACACACACACACACACACACACACTGATTCACACACACACTGATTCACACACACACAGACCCACTGATACACACACACACACACACACACACACACACACACACACACACACACACACACACACACACACACACACACACACACACACACACACACACTGAAACAAACACACACACTGAAACACACACCCACACTGAAACACACACACACACACACACACACACACACACACACACACACACACACACACACACACACACACACACACACACACACACAGATACACACACACACACACACACACACACAAACACACAGAGATACACACACACACACACACACACACATACACACACACACACACACACACACACACACAGATACACATACACACACACACACACTGATACACATACACACACACACACACACACACACACACACACACACACTGATACACATACACACATACACACACACACACACACACACACACACACACACACACAGACAGACACACTGATACACACACACACACACACACACACACACACTGATACACACACACACACACACACACACACACACACACACACACACACACACACACACACACACTAATACACACACTAATACACACACACCCACACACACACTGATACACACACACACACCGAAACACACACACACACACTGAAACACACACACACACACACTGATACACACACACTGATACACACACACACACACACACACACACTGATACACACACACACACACACACTGATACACACACACACTGATACACACACAATGATACACACACACACACACACACACACACTGATACACACACACACACACACTGATACACACACACACTGATACACACACAATGATACACACACAGAGATACACCCCGCCTCCCCCTGCACCGCCTGCGACCGCGCAGCAACCACTGCCCGCCCCCGAGCCCATCTCCCACACCAAGGGGATGGGGGGAAGTGAGCGCCGGGGGGCAAAGCTGTGAGCGACGGGGGACAAAGCTGTGAGCGCCGGGGGGCAAAGGTGGGAGTGCCGGGGGGGCAAAGCTGCGAGCGCCAGGGGGACAAAGCTGTGAGCGCCGGAGGGGCAAAGGTGGGAGCGCCGGGGGGCAAAGCTGTGAGCGCCGGGGGGGGCAAAGGTGGGAGCGCCGGGGGGCAAAGGTGGGAGTGCCGATGGGGCAAAGGTGGGAGCGCCGGGGGGCAAAGGTGGGAGCGCCGATGGGGCAATGGTGGGAGCGCCGGGGGGGCAATGGTGGGAGCGCCGGGGGGGCAATGGTGGGAGCGCCGGGGGGGCAAAGGTACAAGGTGGTACAAAGGTAGGCGCACCCCCGCTACCACCTCCTATTACCCCCCCTGGCTGGGACCCGGGACAGAAAGGGGACACTCACCGCGAACAGAGGAGCCGGGAGCGGGAAGACACGTGTGCTCTGCACAAAGCGGAAGTCCCGCCCCCGGCTTCCTCTGACCTGCCTGCAACCAATCCCCTGCGGGCCGGCCGGCATTCTAAGTCCCGCCCCCGGCATTCTCCTTCATTCAGTCTCCCCAGCAGCATTCACACACACACATAGAAAATACTTACCGGCCGCCGCATTCTCCTCACCGCCGCTGCCCCGCAATACCGGGACCAGGGACAAAAACCGGGACATAACCGGGACGGAGCTAAAATCGGGACAGGGCAGAAAAAAACGGGACTGTCCCGGCAAAAGCGGGACGAATGGTCACCCTACTTACAGACTATTCACTTGAGTGGACCATAAAGTGTCTTATAGAGGGAACTCTAAGGTGTCTTAAGATGCATTAAGATATATTATGTATGTAAATATTTATTTATATAGCGCTTTATAAGAGAGGCAATACAGTACAGAGAATTATAGTACAATAAGTGCAACAAACAAAATCAGACAATAGGAAAGGAAATCCCTGGCCTGAAGAGCTTACAGTCTTAATGCTAGATCCATGGAACTCTGTTGTGTTTATGCTAATAACGGGACATTCCTGAAATTGGTACCTGACCCTGTGTGGTAGGCAGAGACACAGGGGCAGTGCCTGCCAATATCATAAAGAGCAGTGCACTTCCTATTTAGTAGAAGTGTGTGTCAGAGTTAAGAGTTCAGTCCAGAGTTAGAGTCTGCTGAGTCTGTCACCTGGCTGGCCCAGGGTGACAGAGAGAGCCTATATCAATTGGCCGTTGGAGAAGGGGAGCCATCAGCCTCTGAGTAGAGCTGATGCAACCTTAGTTAGGGAGGTGGACCAATTCCTCTCACCCTGTTTAGGGGGCGAGGGAAGAGCTAGCCCCACCCTGGGTGCCCTTGACCTGGGGTGGTGGCAGGGACACAGAGACCATCCTGAGGGAGAGCAGTCCTGTGTGGAGGAAGACACCCTGTACCTGATTGATAGTCTTGTTGCTGCTATTCTGCTGCTGTGAATAAAGAGCTGCGGCTGCTTTTAAAGATATACAGTGTGAGACTGGAATCTCTCATCCCCGAGGGGGGGGGGGACTCTCTGGAAGGATTCCACCCGTATTCCTGGGGCTCAGAGATGGAGGCGCAGCACCATTACATACATAGTTACATAATAGATGAGGTTGAAAAAAGACGTACGTCCATCAAGTTCAACCTATGCTAAATTCAGACAACAGATACTTAATTCTATATCTATACTTACTTATTGATCCAGAGGAAGGCAAACAAAAAACCCCATTAAGGGGAAAAATTAATTCCTTCCTGACTCCAAGAATTGGCAATCGGATTAATCCCTGGATCAACATCCTTCCCATATATACTTATTTGGTATATCCCTGTATACCTGTCCCATCTAAAAAGATGTCCAACCTTTTTTTGAACAAATCTATTGTATCTGCCATCACAGTCTCCATGGGTAATGAGTTCCACATTTTAACTGCCCTTACTGTAAAGAACCCTTTCCTTTGTTGCTGGTGAAATTTCCTTTCCTCCAACCTTAAGGGATGGCCCGAGTCCTTTGTACTGCCCGTGGGATGAATAGTTCTTTTGAAAGCTCCTTCTATTGTCCCTGAATATATTTGTATATAGTTATCATATCCCCTCTTAGACGCCTCTTTTCTAATGTAAATAAATCCAATATAGCTAGCCTCTCCTCATAAGTTAGAATGTCCATCCCCTTTATTAATTTGGTGGCTCTTCTCTGCACTCTCTCTAGTTCCATAATGTCTTTTCTTAGGATTGGTGCCCAAAATTGTACTCCATATTCAAGGTGTGGTCTTACTAATGCTTTGTAAAGGGGCATAATTATGTCTACTTCCCTTCCATCCATTGCCCGTTTGATGCAAGATAAGATCATGTTTGCCTTTGCAGCTACTGCATGACATTGGGCACTATTGCTAAGCCTGCTGTCTACAAGCACCCCTAAATCCTTCTCCATCAAGGATTCCCCCAATATATCTCCATTTAATTTGTGTCGCCTTTTTATTCTTGCATCCCAAATGCATAACCTTATATTTATCTGTATTAAACCTCATTTGCCATTTACCTGCCCACGTTTCCAGTCTCTCCAAGTCCTTCTGAAGAGAAATTTCATCCTGCTCTGATGAGACGGAGGCATTCACCCCAGAAACCTGATCCTGTCATCCCCCATACCATCGCGGGAGACTCAGGCCCCCCTGTTGCCAGCAGGAATGCACCACACTCAGACACGTAGCCAGACCCTAGTACAGAGGAGGGGGGCCCGATCTGCGATTGGCCCAGGGAAGGGGGGCTACATTGGGAATCGATGTTATTTTTCTTCATATTAATGGGTATCCTCAAAGCTAATGATATGCCAAAATGACGTCCATTAGCAAAACTACAATTGTTTCTTCACTTTTTCTGCTTGATCAATAGGGTGACCAGATTTCGAAAATGAAAAACCGGGACACCTTAAAAAATAATTTATTAAACAAATTACATCACGTGACACCCCCCGTTGCCATGACAACAAGACACTCTGATGCCCCTGCAGTGTTAGTGTGTATAGAGGTGGGGGCTTTGCTTGGGCCCTTCAACTCTTACAGCCAGGGCATTATTGGCCAGGAATGCCCAGTTCGGAGGGGATTACTACTTCAAAATGTATTTGATTCGTAACAACATCAAAAATCTCTAATACCAATAACTAACAACCACAGACAATGATAATCTAAACCATCAAATAAAATGTCTACGGCCTTTGTTCAAGCATGTTTGCGGTACTTACCAGATAAATCAGTGCCTGCAATCCACAACTGTATCCGCCTCTCCGAGCGTCTGAAAGCAATCCAGCGTTCCTGGTGTGTGGCTGAAGAGGTGAGGGACTCCCTCCTCTCAAACGGAAAAGAAGAGCAAAAAATAGAGTTGGAACATACCTATCATACAGGGATGAGAGAGAGAGACAGAGAATGAGAGAGAGACAGAGAATGAGAGAGAGACAGAGAATGAGAGACAGAGAATGAGAGACAGAGAATGAGAGAGAGACAGAGAATGAGAGAGACAGAGAATGAGAGAGAGACAGAGAGAGGGACATAGGGAGAGAGAGACACAGAGAGAGAGAGAGACAGACACAGAGAGAGAGAGACAAAAGTAATGTACTGTATAACCATTATACAGTACCGTACCCCCTAGTATTCGTGTAATCATTGTCCCACACCCCCTTTTACTCACGCTTTGGCAATACTGAAATGTTCTTTTGACAGAGACACACAGAGACACAGAGAGAAATAGAGACACACAGAGAGAGACAGAGACACAGAGAGACACACAGAGAGAGACAGAGACACACAGAGAGAGACAGAGACACACAGAGAGAGACAGAGACACAGAGAGAGAGAGAGAGAGAGAGAGAGACACGGGCCTATTTAGTAAGCGTCGATAAGGCTGCGTCTATAGTATTTCAGACGGAGGGAAGGCACACACGCTGCAATACACTTGCTGAAGCCTGAGCTTTTTTATGGCTTTGCAGGGTATGCAGCGGGTGCGATTGGGGGCGTGGCAATAAATATTTGGAGGCGTGGCAATAACGTTCCGGCGCGGACGTCACTTCCCTACCTCACATCCCGATCCACCGGCATTTTTTCACATGCAGCATCTGAAGCACTGTGCAGACAAGAAGAAAAATGCACACAATGCGCACCAGAGATTAAAATATAGTAAATTATTTATTAATAAAACAAGAAATAACCGAGGAGGATCCAACCCCACCTCAGTACTTTCTTCTCGTTGCTATTGCCACACTATACGTCCTGACGCCGGAAGGGAAGTTGGTACGCGACCAAGACGAGACACCGGATTTACAGTGGAACCACAACATACCACAGATTGCTGGAAGACCACACTGCAAGGGGCGCAGCCTATCGAGTTTCCCGGTCATCGTCCAAAGTCTGGAGCTGCGGAGTGACCACCGGATTACCACGGAGCCCGAGCCTGTCTCACACAATGCTTTTACCAAACGGATGTTTGTGAGTTTGCTATTTTTATCTTGTCCAGGAAATGAAATTGTTAAACCGAATTTACACATGGAGCGGGCGCTTTCTCTTCTTTTTTTTTGTTTAGATATCTATCGAGGAGGTGGTTGTTTCCCTGAAGAGAGCTGCCAGGGCTCCAGAGGACGCCCGAATTGGATCCTTTTATGATTGAGTTATAACATAGCTATTAGAGCTAGGTTTCTGGACTTTTATTGTGTTTAGGCATAGTGTTTATTATTATTTTATTACAGCTACTTTTTAGTAATTGCACTGTTATTAATTCTGACCACTAATTCTCACTGCCATTATAATCTCTCTCTAGCCACAACCAAATTGCTATATCAGCTATATTATTTATTGGTTATACCAGGGGAGCACAAACTTTTGCAGCTCGCCCCCCTGCCGGTGCTCGCGCCCCCCCCCCCCCCCTTATCACATTTCTTATCACATCCCAGTATATGGATACTTTCTATTATCACAAGCTGCTAACATGTGACAGGGCTCAGAGTCTGAGCCCAGAATGTGACATACAGAACATTCTCATTCTAAATTTCAAAAAATATTGTGTTGATTTCTGACCTGACTGCCGTGGTTACAGCTCAACCACTCTGTTCTACTGTATGTCACCACTTTCTGCCACAACCAGCTGACGGTGGATCTGGAAGGAGTTCAACGCTCATTGGCATCACATCTGTGACTTGGTTGACGTATCATTTCTCCAGCTTTTTATTGTATTGTTTTTAAATAGATTATATTTATTTAGTTGAATAGATATTTATTTAGTTTAATAGATATTTATTTAGTTTAATAGATTATATTTCTAAGTTTAATAAGTTATATTTCTTAGTTTAATAAGTTATATTTCTTAGTTTAATAAGTTATATTTCTTAGTTTAATAAGTTATATTTCTTAGTTTAATAAAATATACTTCTTAGTTTAATAAGTTATATTTCTTAGTTTAATAAGTTATATTTCTTAGTTTAATAAATTATATTTCTTAGTTTAATAAGTTATATTTCTTAGTTAATAGATTATATTTGTTAGCACAGTAGATTATATTTACTAGTATTTAAGTCTCCCCCTCAGTGCCCCATTAGGACCCATATTTCACATCTTTTCGGAGTCGCTTATTTTTTAGACCCTCGGAGCCGAAACCTAAAGGGGTCAGCTAAGAAAGTTCGGATCAAGAGGAGCCGCACAGCTTAAAGACAGAACATTTCCAAGGGAGATGGAGACAATTTGGGTAAGATCTGATTAAAGGACATCCTTTGAGGAAGGAAAGGGTGACGGGGGAGTCTAAGAGGGGGGTGAGAGAGCAAGGTGGTGTGTCAGATTGGGGCAGAGCAAGAGAACGCAAAAATGATGGGGATTTGCTGCACACCAAAAAAAAACAATAAGAAGTGATACTTTTACCGGTGCCACTTTACCTGAGAAAGACCAGCAGGCCGAAATGTTGTTGTCTATAGCAGTGCAAGAGAAAACAGGTTGGGGGGGGTGGGTTCTCGCAAAGTCGCCGACCCATGGGTGAGTGTCTCCGGTGGAAACTAGTCCTGGACCCCGGGAAAGCTGTCTGTGGCCCATACAAGCTGAGTAACATGTAGAAAGGACACATGTATGTTCAGAATGAGTTAGCATGGTATTTTGAGAGGCACCATAGCAGGTCAGTGCAAGTCAGTGCAGAGCACTGCAAGGTCAGTCAATATGAGGAAGGGTCCGATGGAGGAGTTGGAGGGTCCCAGAATATCTCTTAAAGCAGGGGTGCGCAAATCGAGGGGCACGACATTTTCTTGGGAGGAGGGGCTCGGCGCTTACAGAGGCCCCTCGCTCTTCCCCACAGCATTTAAATTAAATGCCGGAGATCGCGCGCAAGGCCTCTGTAAGTTCCCTTTCCTTGTCTCCGGTGGCTTCTGGCGACAGCAACGTGGCGTCACATGATGTGGCATTGCCATAGCAACGTGATATCACATGACGTCGTTACATCAGAACGTCGGAGACAAGGTGGGGAAGGTGGAGGGGGGAGCAGGGGGAAAAGGTTGTGCAACCCTGTCTTAAAGCATTGCCTTGCATACAGATCAGAGGCCAAGAATGGATATGGATATCTGATGTGAAGCCGGAAATAAGACAGAAAAGACCGTTTCGGGGGAAGAAGGTGAGTGATGAAATAGCCGTCACTGTGTAACTCTTCCAATTACCTGCAACTTCATGCAGAGAAATAGCAACGCTTGTTTTTAACGTGCTAAGCGCCTAATGGGGAATTCAACTGCTGAGAGGTTAAGGGAGTTACTAACCCAAACTCAGCGACGTTTCTGTGTCTCTGTGATAACTCCCCCAGGACATGCCTGAAAACCAGAGGTAACTCAATGTATTTTTGATAAATAGAAACATGACCTTCTGGGGAGGGGTATATAATGGGTACTGGGCCTGGTGAGGTGGGTATAACGGGTACTGGGCCTGGTGAGGTGGGCATAACGAGTACTGGGCCTGGGGAGGGGCGTATAACAGGGTACTGGGCCTTGGGAGGGTTGTATAACTGGGTACTGGGCCTGGGGAGGTGGGTATAACGGGTATTTGCCCTGTGGAGGGCGGTATAACGTGGTATTGGGGATGGGGTATAAGTGGCACAGGAGCTCTTGCGATACAGAGTATCACGGTCCCTGGTTACAAACACTTCATGTCTCCTGCAGATCAGGACACGCACGAAGGTGGTGCCCTTTGTGCCACCAGACGACGAGGCGGGCTACGAGGCGGACGACGAGGCATATGACAAAGCGGGCGTCAAGTGGAACAATGAGGTGGGCTACAAGGCGGCCGATGACGCAGACGTGGTGTACGATGACCAAGGAGCATACGACAGGTGTGGCCGGATCTGCTGCTTCACCTTTTTTAGGCGGAGGAGAAGACCCCGGGAGCAGGTAGGAGAATACGAGAGGTGCGGACAGATCTGCTGCTTCACCTTTTTTAGGCGGAGAAGAAGCCAGGAGAAGGTAGCAGAGGAGCCAGAGCGTAGATACAGGGGTATTCTAGGGGCCCTGAGAAGTTGGTTTGACCGCAGGAGAGGCAGATAAGATCAGGAAGGCTGCGGGAGGGGCAGGTACTAGAGGGAGATAGGGATATTGGGCGTGAGAGGGTGAGAGAGAACAAGGAGCAGGGCCGGAGCACGGGTTTCATGCGCCCGAGGCGAAACTTAAAATTTGTGCCCCAGTTGTATAAAAAATAATAAGATAAATAAAATAATAAAATAAACAGTGGCGTAGATATCGGGGCTGCAGGGGGGTGCGACCGCACCCCAGCGCGACGCAAAATAAAAATAAAAGGGCGCCAAAATACTGGATAAAAAAAAGAATAATAATTTAAAAAAAAAGATAAATAAATAAAATAAGAGGAAAAAATAATAATGATTATTAATGCGCCCCTGGGACCTCTGCGCGCTAGGCGACCGCCTAATGGCCGGCCG
>NW_027456136.1:375000-392500 GCF_040206685.1 Ascaphus truei | reverse complement strand
GCCATTTACCTGCCCACTTTTCCAGTCTCTCCAAGTCCTTCTGAAGCGAAATTTCATCCTGCTCTGATGAGACGGAGGCATTCACCCCAGAAACCTGATCCTGTCATCCCCCATACCATCGCGGGAGAC
The DNA here is from genome assembly GCF_040206685.1 of Ascaphus truei. NCBI lineage: Eukaryota > Metazoa > Chordata > Amphibia > Anura > Ascaphidae > Ascaphus > Ascaphus truei. The sequence continues at coordinate 392,371 of NW_027456136.1, read as the reverse complement.
TCAGGCCCCCCTGTTGCCAGCAGGTATGCACCACACTCAGACACGTAGCCAGACCCTAGTACAGAGGAGGGGGACCCGATCTGCGATTGGCCCAGGGAAGGGGGGCTACATTGGGAATCGATGTTATTTTTCTTCATATTAATGGGTATCCTCAAAGCTAATGATATGCCAAAATGACGTCCATTAGCAAAACTACAATTGTTTCTTCACTTTTTCTGCTTGATCAATAGGGTGACCAGATTTCGAAAATGAAAAACCGGGACACCTTAAAAAATTATTTATTAAACAAATTACATTACGTGACACCCCCCGTTGCCATGACAACAAGACACTCTGATGCCCCTGCAGTGTTAGTGTGTATAGAGGTGGGGGCTTTACTTGGGCCCTTCAACTCTTACAGCCAGGGCATTATTGGCCAGGAATGCCCAGTTCGGAGGGGATAACTACTTCAAAATGTATTTGATTCGTAACAACATCAAAAAACTCTAATACCAATAACTAACAACCACAGACAATGATAATCTAAACCATCAAATAAAATGTCTACGGCCCTTGTTCAAGCATGTTTGCGGTACTTACCAGATAAATCAGTGCCTGCAATCCACGACTGTATCCGCCTCTCCGAGCGTCTGAAAGCAATCCAGCGTTCCTGGTGTGTGGCTGAAGAGGTGAGGGACTCCCTCCTCTCAAACGGAAAAGAAGAGCAAAAAATAGAGTTGGAACATACCTATCATACAGGGATGAGAGAGAGAGACAGAGAATGAGAGAGAGACAGAGAATGAGAGAGAGACAGAGAATGAGAGAGAGACAGAGAATGAGAGAGAGACACAGAGAGAGAGAGACAGAGAATGAGAGAGAGACAGAGAGAGGGACATAGGGAGAGAGAGACACAGAGAGAGAGAGAGACAAAAGTAATGTACTGTATAACCATTATACAGTACCGTACCCCCTAGTATTCGTGTAATCATTGTCCCACACCCCCTTTTACTGACGCTTTGGCAATACTGAAATGTTCTTTTGACAGAGACACACAGAGACACAGAGAGAAACAGAGACACACAGAGAGAGACAGAGACACAGAGAGAGAGACAGAGACACAGAGAGACACACAGAGAGAGACAGAGACACACAGAGAGAGACAGAGACACACAGAGAGAGAGAGAGAGAGAGAGAGAGAGAGAGAGAGAGAGACACGGGCCTATTTAGTAAGCGTCGATAAGGCTGCGTCTATAGTATTTCAGACGGAGGGAAGGCACACACGCTGCAATACACTTGCTGAAGCCTGAGCTTTTTTATGGCTTTGCAGGGTATGCAGCGGGTGCGATTGGGGGCGTAGCAATAAATATTTGGAGGCGTGGCAATAACGTTCCGGCGCGGACGTCACTTCCCTACCTCACATCCCGATCCACCGGCATTTTTTCAGATGCAGCATCTGAAGCACTGTGCAGACAAGAAGAAAAATGCACACAATGCGCACCAGAGATTAAAATATAGTAAATTATTTATTAATAAAACAAGAAATAACCGAGGAGGATCCAACCCCACCTCAGTACTTTCTTCTCGTTGCTATTGCCACACTATACGTCCTGACGCCGGAAGGGAAGTTGGTACGCGACCAAGACGAGACACCGGATTTACAGTGGAACCACAACATACCACAGATTGCTGGAAGACCACACTGCGAGGGGCGCAGCCTATCGAGTTTCCCGGTCATCGTCCAAAGACTGGAGCTGCGGAGTGACCACCGGATTACCACGGAGCCCGAGCCTGTCTCATACAATGCTTTTACCAAACGGATGTTTGTGAGTTTGCTATTTTTATCTTGTCCAGGAAATGAAATTGTTAAACCGAATTTACACATGGAGCGGGCGCTTTCTCTTCTTTTTTTTGTTTAGATATCTATCGAGGAGGTGGTTGTTTCCCTGAAGAGAGCTGCCAGGGCTCCAGAGGACGCCCGTATTGGATCCTTTTATGATTGAGTTATAACATAGCTATTAGAGCTAGGTTTCTGGACTTTTATTGTGTTTAGGCATAGTGTTTATTATTATTTTATTACAGCTACTTTTTAGTAATTGCACTGTTATTAATTCTGACCACTAATTCTCACTGCCATTATAATCTCTCTCTAGCCACAACCAAATTGCTATATCAGCTATATTATTTATTGGTTATACCAGGGGAGCACAAACTTTTGCTGCTCGCCCCCCTGCCGGTGCTCGCGCTCCCCCCCCTTATCACATTTCTTATCACATCCCAGTATATGGATACTTTCTATTATCACAAGCTGCTAACATGTGACAGGGCTCAGAGTCTGAGCCCAGAATGTGACATACAGAACATTCTCATTCTAAATTTCAAAAAATATTGTGTTGATTTCTGACCTGACTGCCGTGGTTACAGCTCAACCACTCTGTTCTACTGTATGTCACCACTTTCTGCCACAACCAGCTGACGGTGGATCTGCAAGGAGTTCAACGCTCATTGGCATCACATCTGTGACTTGGTTGACGTATCATTTCTCCAGCTTTTTATTGTATTGTTTTTAAATAGATTATATTTATTTAGTTGAATAGATATTTATTTAGTTCAATAGATATTTATTTAGTTTAATAGATTATATTTCTAAGTTTAATAAGTTATATTTCTTAGTTTAATAAGTTATATTTCTTAGTTTAATAAGTTATATTTCTTAGTTTAATAAGTTATATTTCTTAGTTTAATAAAATATATTTCTTAGTTTAATAAGTTATATTTCTTAGTTTAATAAGTTATATTTCTTAGTTTAATAAATTATATTTCTTAGTTTAATAAGTTATATTTCTTAGTTAATAGATTATATTTGTTAGCACAGTAGATTATATTTACTAGTATTTAAGTCTCCCCCTCAGTGCCCCATTAGGACCCATATTTCACATCTTTTCGGAGTCGCTTATTTTTTAGACCCTCGGAGCCGAAACCTAAAGGGGTCAGCTAAGAAAGTTCGGATCAAGAGGAGCCGCACAGCTTAAAGACAGAACATTTCCAAGGGAGATGGAGACAATTTGGGTAAGATCTGATTAAAGGACATCCTTTGAGGAAGGAAAGGGTGACGGGGGAGTTTAAGAGGGGGCTGAGAGAGCAAGGTGGTGTGTCAGATTGGGGCAGAGCAAGAGAACGCAAAAATGATGGGGATTTGCTGCACACCAAAAAAAAACAATAAGAAGTGATACTTTTACCGGTGCCACTTTACCTGAGAAAGACCAGCAGGCCGAAATGTTGTTGTCTATGGCAGTGCAAGAGAAAACAGGTTGGGGGGGGTGGGTTCTCGCAAAGTCGCCGACCCATGGGTGAGTGTCTCCGGTGGAAACTAGTCCTGGACCCCGGGAAAGCTGTCTGTGGCCCATACAAGCTGAGTAACATGTAGAAAGGACACATGTATGTTCAGAATGAGTTAGCATGGTATTTTGAGAGGCACCATAGCAGGTCAGTGCAAGTCAGTGCAGAGCACTGCAAGGTCAGTCAATATGAGGAAGGGTCCGATGGAGGAGTTGGAGGGTCCCAGAATATCTCTTAAAGCAGGGGTGCGCAAATCGAGGGGCACGACATTTTCTTGGGAGGAGGGGCTCGGCGCTTACAGAGGCCCCTCGCTCTTCCCCACAGCATTTAAATTAAATGCCGGAGATCGCGCGCAAGGCCTCTGTAAGTTCCCTTTCCTTGTCTCCGGTGGCTTCTGGCGACAGCAACGTGGCGTCACATGATGTGGCATTGCCATAGCAACGTGATATCACATGACGTCGTTACATCAGAACGCCGGAGACAAGGTGGGGAAGGTGGAGGGGGGAGCAGGGGGAAAAGGTTGTGCAACCCTGTCTTAAAGCATTGCCTTGCATACAGATCAGAGGCCAAGAATGGATATGGATATCCGATGTGAAGCCGGAAATAAGACAGAAAAGACCGTTTCGGGGGAAGAAGGTGAGTGATGAAATAGCCGTCACTGTGTAACTCTTCCAATTACCTGCAACTTCATGCAGAGAAATAGCAACGCTTGTTTTTAACGTGCTAAGCGCCTAATGGGGAATTCAACTGCTGAGAGGTTAAGGGAGTTACTAACCCAAACTCAGCGACGTTTCTGTGTCTCTGTGATAACTCCCCCAGGACATGCCTGAAAACCAGAGGTAACTCAATGTATTTTTGATAAATAGAAACATGACCTTCTGGGGAGGGGTATATAATGGGTACTGGGCCTGGTGAGGTGGGTATAACGGGTACTGGGCCTTGTGAGGTGGGTATAACGAGTACTGGGCCTGGGGAGGGGCGTATAACAGGGTACTGGGCCTTGGGAGGGTTGTATAACTGGGTACTGGGCCTGGGGAGGTGGGTATAACGGGTATTTGCCCTGTGGAGGGCGGTATAACGTGGTATTGGGGATGGGGTATAAGTGGCACAGGAGCTCTTGCGATACAGAGTATCACTGTCCCTGGTTACAAACACTTCATGTCTCCTGCAGATCAGGACACGCACGAAGGTGGTGCCCTTTGTGCCACCAGACGACGAGGCGGGCTACGAGGCGGACGACGAGGCATATGACAAAGCGGGCGTCAAGTGGAACAATGAGGTGGGCTACAAGGCGGCCGATGACGCAGACGTGGTGTACGATGACCAAGGAGCATACGACAGGTGTGGCCGGATCTGCTGCTTCACCTTTTTTAGGCGGAGGAGAAGACCCCGGGAGCAGGTAGGAGAATACGAGAGGTGCGGACAGATCTGCTGCTTCACCTTTTTTAGGCGGAGAAGAAGCCAGGAGCAGGTAGCAGAGGAGCCAGGGCGTAGATACAGGGGTATTCTAGGGGCCCTGAGAAGTTGGTTTGACCGCAGGAGAGGCAGATAAGATCAGGAAGGCTGCGGGAGGGGCAGGTACTAGAGGGAGATAGGGATATTGGGCGTGAGAGGGTGAGAGAGAACAAGGAGCAGGGCCGGAGCACGGGTTTCATGCGCCCGAGGCAAAACTTAAAATTTGTGCCCCAGTTGTATAAAAAATAATAAGATAAATAAAATAATAAAATAAACAGTGGCGTAGCTATCGGGGCTGCAGGGGGTGCGACCGCACCCCAGCGCGACGCAAAATAAAAATAAAAGGGCGCCAAAATACTGGATAAAAAAAAGAATAATAATTTTAAAAAAAAGATAAATAAATAAAATAATAAGAGGAAAAAATAATAATGATTATTAATGCGCCCCTAGGACCTCTGCGCGCTAGGCGACCGCCTAATGGCCGGCTGGCCCTGCGAGGTATGCGGGAGGAAAAGGGGTGAATGGGATAGATATGCAGGGGGATGGGGGAGCAGATGAGTTATACACAGGGACACAAGGGCCCCATCACCCGCATCTCTATATACTGAGTGTGCCCCTGTGTATAACAACGCTGATCTGTGCTGCTCCATTTGATCTCACTGCGCAGTGATCCAGGGACCATCCGATCGCCATTTAATGGGGTCAGGAAGGAATTTTTTTCCCCCATTGCACAGCAGGGGTTATGTTTCGCCTTCCTCTGGATCCCAGCAACAAACTGCCCTTTGTGCATGAATTATCAGTGAGATCTTTATACACCCTGCATTGGTCTTCACCCCTTTGCTGCCGGAGGGGCCTGCAATGCATTGCTCTGCGTGTTACTATATCGCTCTGCAATGTGCTGCAGGCCCCTCCCAGCAAAGAGATTCATTATTTCAATAAAATACTCTCTTTAATCAAACCTATGTGTAGTGTCTTTTCTATCCGTTGTATCTATTGCTAACAGCTCAGTGATTCTTCCCCAGGACGCTGCACTAGTGTCACGCTGCCAAGCCCGGGTGTGAGGGAGATTTATAGGGTCACATATACACTTCTGCCAAAACACGAGTGCAAACAGGAAGCCCCTCTGATCTCATATCTTTTATTACACAAAACGGTATCTAAAAAGGTAAAAATAACATACATGGGATTCTGCTACAAATATCTCTCTAATTACAAACCAATTAGCAAATCATTCAGATTAGTCGAGCGAAAAGAAAGGGTTAAGTATCTCATGTACAGTATATGCAGTGTAGGCTGTTCTGCAGCATTACATGCAGGGGACAACGTTTAGGGGATATAAGTAATGCTGATCTCAGAGCTGACCGGCTGACCTGCTCTACCGGCTGACCAGCTGACCTGCTCTTCTGGCTGACCTGCTGACCTGCTCTACTGGCTGACCGGCTGACCTGCTCTACCGGCTGACCGGCTTCTCTTCTTTCAGCTAAATGACCTGAATTGTGGCCCCTGTATCTCCCAATTAAATGTTTTATTGGCATATTCTTGTTTGACTCGTTCTATACAGACATTTTCTATATATTCATTGTGGGATTTGATAACATCTGTAAGATCTCTCAGAATATCACATTCTGTACGTTTGTGTTGAAGATTTTTCCATTCTCAATTTACTTAATATTAGTTTTTGGCATCAATTATTTATATCGAGTCCAAAATACCTTTATACAGAATGCTGTTCCCTTTAGCCCACAAATGCTGCTTCATTAAAGCCCATGGGTGGCACTTTATGCATTCTCAAACTTTTAGGCAACATCCCTAATTTCCAAAAGTGGGATTAAATCTGTACATATTTAAATGGTTAATTTTCTTACTCAGACTCCTAAATCCCTCCCCAAATATATCCGTTTCACATAAAAGTGTGTGCGCTTCTCCTTCCGCCTAACTGGCACGTCGTCCTTACGGGCGCCACTCCGTGTAACTCCACGCTGCCCTCCAGTGGCAAAAGAAATAAGATACATTTACTATACTAGTCTGGCAGCTGCTCCCGTATAAGGTGGGTAACTCTGTATTGGGGGTCTTGGTAGACTATATTTTATAAGTACTTATGTCGGATAGATGAGGAATTAATATTCCTAACGGGTTATTGTGAGAGGCCTTAGATCTTATCCTATATGCACGCAGCCCTCGCCTCTCTGACCTTGAACACATACTTCAACCTGATTTTTGAGACTTGAAACTGGATTTCCCAAAACAAACTGATTTTAAACACTGACAAGACTGTAACAATGGTATTTGGGACCAGAGCTAAATTGCTAAAGCTGCCAATGACAGAGCTTCAGATAAAAACCAGCTCTAAAACCATCCTAGCCCCTGTTACTTGTTTGAAATATCTGGGCATTCAACTCCCATTTAACATTTGGGTTGCACATTGATACCCTGACATCCAAATCCTATGCCAAACTAGGTGTACTTTAAAGGAACAAATCCTCCCTAAGGGCCTCATGCAGTAAGCAGCGATAAGACACTTATCACCAGCTTATCGCCAAAAAAGCCACACTGATACACACACACACACACAGATACAGACACACTGATACACACACACACACACACACTAATACACACACACACACACACACACACACACACACACACACACACACACACACACACACACACACACACTGATTCACACACACACTGATTCACACACACACAGACCCACTGATACACACACACACACACACACACACACACACACACACACACACACACACACACACACACACACACACACACACACACACACACACACACACACACTGAAACAAACACACACACTGAAACACACACCCACACTGAAACACACACACACACACACACACACACACACACACACACACACACACACACACACACACACACACACACACACACACACACACAGATACACACACACACACACAGATACACAAACACACACACACACACACATACACACACACACACATACACACACACACACACAGATACACATACACATACACACACACACACTGATACACATACACACACACACACACACACACACACACACACACACACACTTATACACATACACACACACACACACACACACACACACACACACACACACACACACACACACACTGATACACACACACACACACACTGATACACACACACACACACTGATACACACACACACACACACACACTGATACACACACACACACACACACACACACACACACACACACACTAATACACACACTAATACACACACACCCACACACACACTGATACACACACACACACCGAAACACACACACACACTGAAACACACACACACACACTGAAACACACACACACACACACTGATACACACACACTGATACACACACACACACACACACACACTGATACACACACACACACACACTGATACACACACACACTGATACACACACAATGATACACACACAGAGATACACCCCGCCTCCCCCTGCACCGCCTGCGACCGCGCAGCAACCACTGCCCGCCCCCGAGCCCATCTCCCACACCAAGGGGATGGGGGGAAGTGAGCGCCGGGGGGCAAAGCTGTGAGCGACGGGGGACAAAGCTGTGAGCGCCGGGGGGCAAAGGTGGGAGTGCCGGGGGGGCAAAGCTGCGAGCGCCAGGGGGACAAAGCTGTGAGCGCCGGAGGGGCAAAGGTGGGAGCGCCGGGGGGCAAAGCTGTGAGCGCCGGGGGGGGCAAAGGTGGGAGCGCCGGGGGGCAAAGGTGGGAGTGCCGATGGGGCAAAGGTGGGAGCGCCGGGGGGCAAAGGTGGGAGCGCCGATGGGGCAATGGTGGGAGCGCCGGGGGGGCAATGGTGGGAGCGCCGGGGGGGCAATGGTGGGAGCGCCGGGGGGGCAAAGGTACAAGGTGGTACAAAGGTAGGCGCACCCCCGCTACCACCTCCTATTACCCCCCCTGGCTGGGACCCGGGACAGAAAGGGGACACTCACCGCGAACAGAGGAGCCGGGAGCGGGAAGACACGTGTGCTCTGCACAAAGCGGAAGTCCCGCCCCCGGCTTCCTCTGACCTGCCTGCAACCAATCCCCTGCGGGCCGGCCGGCATTCTAAGTCCCGCCCCCGGCATTCTCCTTCATTCAGTCTCCCCAGCAGCATTCACACACACACATAGAAAATACTTACCGGCCGCCGCATTCTCCTCACCGCCGCTGCCCCGCAATACCGGGACCAGGGACAAAAACCGGGACATAACCGGGACGGAGCTAAAATCGGGACAGGGCAGAAAAAAACGGGACTGTCCCGGCAAAAGCGGGACGAATGGTCACCCTACTTACAGACTATTCACTTGAGTGGACCATAAAGTGTCTTATAGAGGGAACTCTAAGGTGTCTTAAGATGCATTAAGATATATTATGTATGTAAATATTTATTTATATAGCGCTTTATAAGAGAGGCAATACAGTACAGAGAATTATAGTACAATAAGTGCAACAAACAAAATCAGACAATAGGAAAGGAAATCCCTGGCCTGAAGAGCTTACAGTCTTAATGCTAGATCCATGGAACTCTGTTGTGTTTATGCTAATAACGGGACATTCCTGAAATTGGTACCTGACCCTGTGTGGTAGGCAGAGACACAGGGGCAGTGCCTGCCAATATCATAAAGAGCAGTGCACTTCCTATTTAGTAGAAGTGTGTGTCAGAGTTAAGAGTTCAGTCCAGAGTTAGAGTCTGCTGAGTCTGTCACCTGGCTGGCCCAGGGTGACAGAGAGAGCCTATATCAATTGGCCGTTGGAGAAGGGGAGCCATCAGCCTCTGAGTAGAGCTGATGCAACCTTAGTTAGGGAGGTGGACCAATTCCTCTCACCCTGTTTAGGGGGCGAGGGAAGAGCTAGCCCCACCCTGGGTGCCCTTGACCTGGGGTGGTGGCAGGGACACAGAGACCATCCTGAGGGAGAGCAGTCCTGTGTGGAGGAAGACACCCTGTACCTGATTGATAGTCTTGTTGCTGCTATTCTGCTGCTGTGAATAAAGAGCTGCGGCTGCTTTTAAAGATATACAGTGTGAGACTGGAATCTCTCATCCCCGAGGGGGGGGGGGGGACTCTCTGGAAGGATTCCACCCGTATTCCTGGGGCTCAGAGATGGAGGCGCAGCACCATTACATACATAGTTACATAATAGATGAGGTTGAAAAAAGACGTACGTCCATCAAGTTCAACCTATGCTAAATTCAGACAACAGATACTTAATTCTATATCTATACTTACTTATTGATCCAGAGGAAGGCAAACAAAAAACCCCATTAAGGGGAAAAATTAATTCCTTCCTGACTCCAAGAATTGGCAATCGGATTAATCCCTGGATCAACATCCTTCCCATATATACTTATTTGGTATATCCCTGTATACCTGTCCCATCTAAAAAGATGTCCAACCTTTTTTTGAACAAATCTATTGTATCTGCCATCACAGTCTCCATGGGTAATGAGTTCCACATTTTAACTGCCCTTACTGTAAAGAACCCTTTCCTTTGTTGCTGGTGAAATTTCCTTTCCTCCAACCTTAAGGGATGGCCCGAGTCCTTTGTACTGCCCGTGGGATGAATAGTTCTTTTGAAAGCTCCTTCTATTGTCCCTGAATATATTTGTATATAGTTATCATATCCCCTCTTAGACGCCTCTTTTCTAATGTAAATAAATCCAATATAGCTAGCCTCTCCTCATAAGTTAGAATGTCCATCCCCTTTATTAATTTGGTGGCTCTTCTCTGCACTCTCTCTAGTTCCATAATGTCTTTTCTTAGGATTGGTGCCCAAAATTGTACTCCATATTCAAGGTGTGGTCTTACTAATGCTTTGTAAAGGGGCATAATTATGTCTACTTCCCTTCCATCCATTGCCCGTTTGATGCAAGATAAGATCATGTTTGCCTTTGCAGCTACTGCATGACATTGGGCACTATTGCTAAGCCTGCTGTCTACAAGCACCCCTAAATCCTTCTCCATCAAGGATTCCCCCAATATATCTCCATTTAATTTGTGTCGCCTTTTTATTCTTGCATCCCAAATGCATAACCTTATATTTATCTGTATTAAACCTCATTTGCCATTTACCTGCCCACGTTTCCAGTCTCTCCAAGTCCTTCTGAAGAGAAATTTCATCCTGCTCTGATGAGACGGAGGCATTCACCCCAGAAACCTGATCCTGTCATCCCCCATACCATCGCGGGAGACTCAGGCCCCCCTGTTGCCAGCAGGAATGCACCACACTCAGACACGTAGCCAGACCCTAGTACAGAGGAGGGGGGCCCGATCTGCGATTGGCCCAGGGAAGGGGGGCTACATTGGGAATCGATGTTATTTTTCTTCATATTAATGGGTATCCTCAAAGCTAATGATATGCCAAAATGACGTCCATTAGCAAAACTACAATTGTTTCTTCACTTTTTCTGCTTGATCAATAGGGTGACCAGATTTCGAAAATGAAAAACCGGGACACCTTAAAAAATAATTTATTAAACAAATTACATCACGTGACACCCCCCGTTGCCATGACAACAAGACACTCTGATGCCCCTGCAGTGTTAGTGTGTATAGAGGTGGGGGCTTTGCTTGGGCCCTTCAACTCTTACAGCCAGGGCATTATTGGCCAGGAATGCCCAGTTCGGAGGGGATTACTACTTCAAAATGTATTTGATTCGTAACAACATCAAAAATCTCTAATACCAATAACTAACAACCACAGACAATGATAATCTAAACCATCAAATAAAATGTCTACGGCCTTTGTTCAAGCATGTTTGCGGTACTTACCAGATAAATCAGTGCCTGCAATCCACAACTGTATCCGCCTCTCCGAGCGTCTGAAAGCAATCCAGCGTTCCTGGTGTGTGGCTGAAGAGGTGAGGGACTCCCTCCTCTCAAACGGAAAAGAAGAGCAAAAAATAGAGTTGGAACATACCTATCATACAGGGATGAGAGAGAGAGACAGAGAATGAGAGAGAGACAGAGAATGAGAGAGAGACAGAGAATGAGAGACAGAGAATGAGAGACAGAGAATGAGAGAGAGACAGAGAATGAGAGAGACAGAGAATGAGAGAGAGACAGAGAGAGGGACATAGGGAGAGAGAGACACAGAGAGAGAGAGAGACAGACACAGAGAGAGAGAGACAAAAGTAATGTACTGTATAACCATTATACAGTACCGTACCCCCTAGTATTCGTGTAATCATTGTCCCACACCCCCTTTTACTCACGCTTTGGCAATACTGAAATGTTCTTTTGACAGAGACACACAGAGACACAGAGAGAAATAGAGACACACAGAGAGAGACAGAGACACAGAGACAGAGACACAGAGAGACACACAGAGAGAGACAGAGACACACAGAGAGAGACAGAGACACACAGAGAGAGACAGAGACACAGAGAGAGAGAGAGAGAGAGAGAGAGACACGGGCCTATTTAGTAAGCGTCGATAAGGCTGCGTCTATAGTATTTCAGACGGAGGGAAGGCACACACGCTGCAATACACTTGCTGAAGCCTGAGCTTTTTTATGGCTTTGCAGGGTATGCAGCGGGTGCGATTGGGGGCGTGGCAATAAATATTTGGAGGCGTGGCAATAACGTTCCGGCGCGGACGTCACTTCCCTACCTCACATCCCGATCCACCGGCATTTTTTCACATGCAGCATCTGAAGCACTGTGCAGACAAGAAGAAAAATGCACACAATGCGCACCAGAGATTAAAATATAGTAAATTATTTATTAATAAAACAAGAAATAACCGAGGAGGATCCAACCCCACCTCAGTACTTTCTTCTCGTTGCTATTGCCACACTATACGTCCTGACGCCGGAAGGGAAGTTGGTACGCGACCAAGACGAGACACCGGATTTACAGTGGAACCACAACATACCACAGATTGCTGGAAGACCACACTGCAAGGGGCGCAGCCTATCGAGTTTCCCGGTCATCGTCCAAAGTCTGGAGCTGCGGAGTGACCACCGGATTACCACGGAGCCCGAGCCTGTCTCACACAATGCTTTTACCAAACGGATGTTTGTGAGTTTGCTATTTTTATCTTGTCCAGGAAATGAAATTGTTAAACCGAATTTACACATGGAGCGGGCGCTTTCTCTTCTTTTTTTTTGTTTAGATATCTATCGAGGAGGTGGTTGTTTCCCTGAAGAGAGCTGCCAGGGCTCCAGAGGACGCCCGAATTGGATCCTTTTATGATTGAGTTATAACATAGCTATTAGAGCTAGGTTTCTGGACTTTTATTGTGTTTAGGCATAGTGTTTATTATTATTTTATTACAGCTACTTTTTAGTAATTGCACTGTTATTAATTCTGACCACTAATTCTCACTGCCATTATAATCTCTCTCTAGCCACAACCAAATTGCTATATCAGCTATATTATTTATTGGTTATACCAGGGGAGCACAAACTTTTGCAGCTCGCCCCCCTGCCGGTGCTCGCGCCCCCCCCCCCCCCCCTTATCACATTTCTTATCACATCCCAGTATATGGATACTTTCTATTATCACAAGCTGCTAACATGTGACAGGGCTCAGAGTCTGAGCCCAGAATGTGACATACAGAACATTCTCATTCTAAATTTCAAAAAATATTGTGTTGATTTCTGACCTGACTGCCGTGGTTACAGCTCAACCACTCTGTTCTACTGTATGTCACCACTTTCTGCCACAACCAGCTGACGGTGGATCTGGAAGGAGTTCAACGCTCATTGGCATCACATCTGTGACTTGGTTGACGTATCATTTCTCCAGCTTTTTATTGTATTGTTTTTAAATAGATTATATTTATTTAGTTGAATAGATATTTATTTAGTTTAATAGATATTTATTTAGTTTAATAGATTATATTTCTAAGTTTAATAAGTTATATTTCTTAGTTTAATAAGTTATATTTCTTAGTTTAATAAGTTATATTTCTTAGTTTAATAAGTTATATTTCTTAGTTTAATAAAATATACTTCTTAGTTTAATAAGTTATATTTCTTAGTTTAATAAGTTATATTTCTTAGTTTAATAAATTATATTTCTTAGTTTAATAAGTTATATTTCTTAGTTAATAGATTATATTTGTTAGCACAGTAGATTATATTTACTAGTATTTAAGTCTCCCCCTCAGTGCCCCATTAGGACCCATATTTCACATCTTTTCGGAGTCGCTTATTTTTTAGACCCTCGGAGCCGAAACCTAAAGGGGTCAGCTAAGAAAGTTCGGATCAAGAGGAGCCGCACAGCTTAAAGACAGAACATTTCCAAGGGAGATGGAGACAATTTGGGTAAGATCTGATTAAAGGACATCCTTTGAGGAAGGAAAGGGTGACGGGGGAGTCTAAGAGGGGGGTGAGAGAGCAAGGTGGTGTGTCAGATTGGGGCAGAGCAAGAGAACGCAAAAATGATGGGGATTTGCTGCACACCAAAAAAAAACAATAAGAAGTGATACTTTTACCGGTGCCACTTTACCTGAGAAAGACCAGCAGGCCGAAATGTTGTTGTCTATAGCAGTGCAAGAGAAAACAGGTTGGGGGGGGTGGGTTCTCGCAAAGTCGCCGACCCATGGGTGAGTGTCTCCGGTGGAAACTAGTCCTGGACCCCGGGAAAGCTGTCTGTGGCCCATACAAGCTGAGTAACATGTAGAAAGGACACATGTATGTTCAGAATGAGTTAGCATGGTATTTTGAGAGGCACCATAGCAGGTCAGTGCAAGTCAGTGCAGAGCACTGCAAGGTCAGTCAATATGAGGAAGGGTCCGATGGAGGAGTTGGAGGGTCCCAGAATATCTCTTAAAGCAGGGGTGCGCAAATCGAGGGGCACGACATTTTCTTGGGAGGAGGGGCTCGGCGCTTACAGAGGCCCCTCGCTCTTCCCCACAGCATTTAAATTAAATGCCGGAGATCGCGCGCAAGGCCTCTGTAAGTTCCCTTTCCTTGTCTCCGGTGGCTTCTGGCGACAGCAACGTGGCGTCACATGATCTGGCATTGCCATAGCAACATGATATCACATGACGTCGTTACATCAGAACGTCGGAGACAAGGTGGGGAAGGTGGAGGGGGGAGCAGGGGGAAAAGGTTGTGCAACCCTGTCTTAAAGCATTGCCTTGCATACAGATCAGAGGCCAAGAATGGATATGGATATCTGATGTGAAGCCGGAAATAAGACAGAAAAGACCGTTTCGGGGGAAGAAGGTGAGTGATGAAATAGCCGTCACTGTGTAACTCTTCCAATTACCTGCAACTTCATGCAGAGAAATAGCAACGCTTGTTTTTAACGTGCTAAGCGCCTAATGGGGAATTCAACTGCTGAGAGGTTAAGGGAGTTACTAACCCAAACTCAGCGACGTTTCTGTGTCTCTGTGATAACTCCCCCAGGACATGCCTGAAAACCAGAGGTAACTCAATGTATTTTTGATAAATAGAAACATGACCTTCTGGGGAGGGGTATATAATGGGTACTGGGCCTGGTGAGGTGGGTATAACGGGTACTGGGCCTGGTGAGGTGGGCATAACGAGTACTGGGCCTGGGGAGGGGCGTATAACAGGGTACTGGGCCTTGGGAGGGTTGTATAACTGGGTACTGGGCCTGGGGAGGTGGGTATAACGGGTATTTGCCCTGTGGAGGGCGGTATAACGTGGTATTGGGGATGGGGTATAAGTGGCACAGGAGCTCTTGCGATACAGAGTATCACGGTCCCTGGTTACAAACACTTCATGTCTCCTGCAGATCAGGACACGCACGAAGGTGGTGCCCTTTGTGCCACCAGACGACGAGGCGGGCTACGAGGCGGACGACGAGGCATATGACAAAGCGGGCGTCAAGTGGAACAATGAGGTGGGCTACAAGGCGGCCGATGACGCAGACGTGGTGTACGATGACCAAGGAGCATACGACAGGTGTGGCCGGATCTGCTGCTTCACCTTTTTTAGGCGGAGGAGAAGACCCCGGGAGCAGGTAGGAGAATACGAGAGGTGCGGACAGATCTGCTGCTTCACCTTTTTTAGGCGGAGAAGAAGCCAGGAGCAGGTAGCAGAGGAGCCAGGGCGTAGATACAGGGGTATTCTAGGGGCCCTGAGAAGTTGGTTTGACCGCAGGAGAGGCAGATAAGATCAGGAAGGCTGCGGGAGGGGCAGGTACTAGAGGGAGATAGGGATATTGGGCGTGAGAGGGTGAGAGAGAACAAGGAGCAGGGCCGGAGCACGGGTTTCATGCGCCCGAGGCGAAACTTAAAATTTGTGCCCCAGTTGTATAAAAAATAATAAGATAAATAAAATAATAAAATAAACAGTGGCGTAGATATCGGGGCTGCAGGGGGGTGCGACCGCACCCCAGCGCGACGCAAAATAAAAATAAAAGGGCGCCAAAATACTGGATAAAAAAAAGAATAATAATTTAAAAAAAAAGATAAATAAATAAAATAAGAGGAAAAAATAATAATGATTATTAATGCGCCCCTGGGACCTCTGCGCGCTAGGCGACCGCCTAATGGCCGGCCGGCCCTGCGAGGTATGCGGGAGAAAAAGGGGTGAATGGGATAGATATGCAGGGGGATGGGGGAGCAGGTGAGTTATACACAGGGGCACAAGGGCCCCATCACCTGCATCTCTATATACTGAGTGTGCCCCTGTGTATAACAACGCTGATCTGTGCTGCTCCATTTGATCTCACTGCGCAGTGATCCAGGGACCATCCGATCGCCATTTAATGGGGTCAGGAAGGAATTTTTTTCCCCATTGCACAGCAGGGGTTATGTTTCGCCTTCCTCTGGATCCCAGCAACAAACTGCCCTTTGTGCATGAATTATCAGTGAGATCTTTATACACCCTGCATTGGTCATCACCCCTTTGCTGCCGGAGGGGCCTGCAATGCATTGCTCTGCGTGTTACTATATCGCTCTGCAATGTGCTGCAGGCCCCTCCCAGCAAAGAGATTCATTATTTCAATAAAATACTCTCTTTAATCAAACCTATGTGTAGTGTCTTTTCTATCCGTTGTATCTATTGCTAACAGCTCAGTGATTCTTCCCCAGGACGCTGCACTAGTGTCACGCTGCCAAGCCCGGGTGTGAGGGAGATTTATAGGGTCTCATATACACTTCTGCCAAAACACGAGTGCAAACAGGAAGCCCCTCTGATCTCCTATCTTTTATTACACAAAACGGTATCTAAAAAGGTAAAAATAACATACATGGGATTCTGCTACAAATATCTCTCTAATTACAAACCAATTAGCAAATCATTCAGATTAGTCGAGCGAAAAGAAAGGGTTAAGTATCTCATGTACAGTATACAGTATGCAGTGTAGGCTGTTCTGCAGCATTACATGCAGGGCACAACGTTTAGGGGATATAAGTAATGCTGATCTCAGAGCTGACCGGCTGACCTGCTCTACCGGCTGACCGGCTGACCTGCTCTTCTGGCTGACCTGCTGACCTGCTCTACTGGCTGACCGGCTGACCTGCTCTACCGGCTGACCGGCTTCTCTTCTTTCAGCTAAATGACCTGAATTGTGGCCCCTGTATCTCCCAATTAAATGTTTTATT
>NW_027456136.1:362500-370000 GCF_040206685.1 Ascaphus truei | reverse complement strand
TCATAAAGAGCAGTGCACTTCCTATTTAGTAGAAGTGTGTGTCAGAGTTAAGAGTTCAGTCCAGAGTTAGAGTCTGCTGAGTCTGTCACCTGGCTGGCCCAGGGTGACAGAGAGAGCCTATATCAATTGGCCGTTGGAGAAGGGGAGCCATCAGCCTCTGAGTAGAGCTGATGCAACCTTAGTTAGGGAGGTGGACCAATTCCTCTCACCCTGTTTAGGGGGCGAGGGAAGAGCTAGCCCCACCCTGGGTGCCCTTGACCTGGGGTGGTGGCAGGGACACAGAGACCATCCTGAGGGAGAGCAGTCCTGTGTGGAGGAAGACACCCTGTACCTGATTGATAGTCTTGTTGCTGCTATTCTGCTGCTGTGAATAAAGAGCTGCGGCTGCTTTTAAAGATATACAGTGTGAGACTGGAATCTCTCATCCCCGAGGGGGGGACTCTCTGGAAGGATTCCACCCGTATTCCTGGGGCTCAGAGATGGAGGCGCTGCACCATTACATACATAGTTACATAGTTACATAATAGATGAGGTTGAAAAAAGACGTACGTCCATCAAGTTCAACCTATGCTAAATTCAGACAACAGATACTTAATTCTATATCTATACTTACTTATTGATCCAGAGGAAGGCAAACAAAAAACCCCATTAAGGGGAAAAATTAATTCCTTCCTGACTCCAAGAGTTGGCAATCGGATTAATCCCTGGATCAACATCCTTCCCATATATACTTATTTGGTATATCCCTGTATACCTGTCCCATCTAAAAAGATGTCCAACCTTTTTTTGAACAAATCTATTGTATCTGCCATCACAGTCTCCATGGGTAATGAGTTCCACATTTTAACTGCCCTTACTGTAAAGAACCCTTTCCTTTGTTGCTGGTGAAATTTCCTTTCCTCCAACCTTAAGGGATGGCCCGAGTCCTTTGTACTGCCCGTGGGATGAATAGTTCTTTTGAAAGCTCCTTGTATTGTCCCTGAATATATTTGTATATAGTTATCATATCCCCTCTTAGACGCCTCTTTTCTAATGTAAATAAATCCAATATAGCTAGCCTCTCCTCATAAGTTAGAATGTCCATCCCCTTTATTAATTTGGTGGCTCTTCTCCGCACTCTCTCTAGTTCCATAATGTCTTTTCTTAGGTTTGGTGCCCAAAATTGTACTCCATATTCAAGGTGTGGTCTTACTAATGCTTTGTAAAGGGGCATAATTATGTCTACTTCCCTTCCATCCATTGCCCGTTTGATGCAAGATAAGATCTTGTTTGCCTTTGCAGCTACTGCATGACATTGGGCACTATTGCTAAGCCTGCTGTCTACAAGCACCCCTAAATCCTTCTCCATCAAGGATTCCCCCAATATATCTCCATTTAATTTGTAAGTCGCCTTTTTATTCTTGCATCCCAAATGCATAACCTTACATTTATCTGTATTAAACCTCATTTGCCATTTACCTGCCCACGTTTCCAGTCTCTCCAAGTCCTTCTGAAGCGAAATTTCATCCTGCTCTGATGAGACGGAGGCATTCACCCCAGAAACCTGATCCTGTCATCCCCCATACCATCGCGGGAGACTCAGGCCCCCCTGTTGCCAGCAGGTATGCACCACACTCAGACACGTAGCCAGACCCTAGTACAGAGGAGGGGGACCCGATCTGCGATTGGCCCAGGGAAGGGGGGCTACATTGGGAATCGATGTTATTTTTCTTCATATTAATGGGTATCCTCAAAGCTAATGATATGCCAAAATGACGTCCATTAGCAAAACTACAATTGTTTCTTCACTTTTTCTGCTTGATCAATAGGGTGACCAGATTTCGAAAATGAAAAACCGGGACACCTTAAAAAATTATTTATTAAACAAATTACATTACGTGACACCCCCCGTTGCCATGACAACAAGACACTCTGATGCCCCTGCAGTGTTAGTGTGTATAGAGGTGGGGGCTTTGCTTGGGCCCTTCAACTCTTACAGCCAGGGCATTATTGGCCAGGAATGCCCAGTTCGGAGGGGATAACTACTTCAAAATGTATTTGATTCGTAACAACATCAAAAAACTCTAATACCAATAACTAACAACCACAGACAATGATAATCTAAACCATCAAATAAAATGTCTACGGCCCTTGTTCAAGCATGTTTGCGGTACTTACCAGATAAATCAGTGCCTGCAATCCACGACTGTATCCGCCTCTCCGAGCGTCTGAAAGCAATCCAGCGTTCCTGGTGTGTGGCTGAAGAGGTGAGGGACTCCCTCCTCTCAAACGGAAAAGAAGAGCAAAAAATAGAGTTGGAACATACCTATCATACAGGGATGAGAGAGAGAGACAGAGAATGAGAGAGAGACAGAGAATGAGAGAGAGACAGAGAATGAGAGAGAGACAGAGAATGAGAGAGAGACACAGAGAGAGAGAGACAGAGAATGAGAGAGAGACAGAGAGAGGGACATAGGGAGAGAGAGACACAGAGAGAGAGAGAGACAAAAGTAATGTACTGTATAACCATTATACAGTACCGTACCCCCTAGTATTCGTGTAATCATTGTCCCACACCCCCTTTTACTGACGCTTTGGCAATACTGAAATGTTCTTTTGACAGAGACACACAGAGACACAGAGAGAAACAGAGACACACAGAGAGAGACAGAGACACAGAGAGAGAGACAGAGACACAGAGAGACACACAGAGAGAGACAGAGACACACAGAGAGAGACAGAGACACACAGAGAGAGAGAGAGAGAGAGAGAGAGACACGGGCCTATTTAGTAAGCGTCGATAAGGCTGCGTCTATAGTATTTCAGACGGAGGGAAGGCACACACGCTGCAATACACTTGCTGAAGCCTGAGCTTTTTTATGGCTTTGCAGGGTATGCAGCGGGTGCGATTGGGGGCGTGGCAATAAATATTTGGAGGCGTGGCAATAACGTTCCGGCGCGGACGTCACTTCCCTACCTCACATCCCGATCCACCGGCATTTTTTCACATGCAGCATCTGAAGCACTGTGCAGACAAGAAGAAAAATGCACACAATGCGCACCAGAGATTAAAATATAGTAAATTATTTATTAATAAAACAAGAAATAACCGAGGAGGATCCAACCCCACCTCAGTACTTTCTTCTCGTTGCTATTGCCACACTATACGTTCTGACGCCGGAAGGGAAGTTGGTACGCGACCAAGACGAGACACCGGATTTACAGTGGAACCACAACATACCACAGATTGCTGGAAGACCACACTGCGAGGGGCGCAGCCTATCGAGTTTCCCGGTCATCGTCCAAAGACTGGAGCTGCGGAGTGACCACCGGATTACCACGGAGCCCGAGCCTGTCTCATACAATGCTTTTACCAAACGGATGTTTGTGAGTTTGCTATTTTTATCTTGTCCAGGAAATGAAATTGTTAAACCGAATTTACACATGGAGCGGGCGCTTTCTCTTCTTTTTTTTGTTTAGATATCTATCGAGGAGGTGGTTGTTTCCCTGAAGAGAGCTGCCAGGGCTCCAGAGGACGCCCGTATTGGATCCTTTTATGATTGAGTTATAACATAGCTATTAGAGCTAGGTTTCTGGACTTTTATTGTGTTTAGGCATAGTGTTTATTATTATTTTATTACAGCTACTTTTTAGTAATTGCACTGTTATTAATTCTGACCACTAATTCTCACTGCCATTATAATCTCTCTCTAGCCACAACCAAATTGCTATATCAGCTATATTATTTATTGGTTATACCAGGGGAGCACAAACTTTTGCTGCTCGCCCCCCTGCCGGTGCTCGCGCTCCCCCCCCTTATCACATTTCTTATCACATCCCAGTATATGGATACTTTCTATTATCACAAGCTGCTAACATGTGACAGGGCTCAGAGTCTGAGCCCAGAATGTGACATACAGAACATTCTCATTCTAAATTTCAAAAAATATTGTGTTGATTTCTGACCTGACTGCCGTGGTTACAGCTCAACCACTCTGTTCTACTGTATGTCACCACTTTCTGCCACAACCAGCTGACGGTGGATCTGCAAGGAGTTCAACGCTCATTGGCATCACATCTGTGACTTGGTTGACGTATCATTTCTCCAGCTTTTTATTGTATTGTTTTTAAATAGATTATATTTATTTAGTTGAATAGATATTTATTTAGTTCAATAGATATTTATTTAGTTTAATAGATTATATTTCTAAGTTTAATAAGTTATATTTCTTAGTTTAATAAGTTATATTTCTTAGTTTAATAAGTTATATTTCTTAGTTTAATAAGTTATATTTCTTAGTTTAATAAAATATATTTCTTAGTTTAATAAGTTATATTTCTTAGTTTAATAAGTTATATTTCTTAGTTTAATAAATTATATTTCTTAGTTTAATAAGTTATATTTCTTAGTTAATAGATTATATTTGTTAGCACAGTAGATTATATTTACTAGTATTTAAGTCTCCCCCTCAGTGCCCCATTAGGACCCATATTTCACATCTTTTCGGAGTCGCTTATTTTTTAGACCCTCGGAGCCGAAACCTAAAGGGGTCAGCTAAGAAAGTTCGGATCAAGAGGAGCCGCACAGCTTAAAGACAGAACATTTCCAAGCGAGATGGAGACAATTTGGGTAAGATCTGATTAAAGGACATCCTTTGAGGAAGGAAAGGGTGACGGGGGAGTTTAAGAGGGGGCTGAGAGAGCAAGGTGGTGTGTCAGATTGGGGCAGAGCAAGAGAACGCAAAAATGATGGGGATTTGCTGCACACCAAAAAAAAACAATAAGAAGTGATACTTTTACCGGTGCCACTTTACCTGAGAAAGACCAGCAGGCCGAAATGTTGTTGTCTATGGCAGTGCAAGAGAAAACAGGTTGGGGGGGGTGGGTTCTCGCAAAGTCGCCGACCCATGGGTGAGTGTCTCCGGTGGAAACTAGTCCTGGACCCCGGGAAAGCTGTCTGTGGCCCATACAAGCTGAGTAACATGTAGAAAGGACACATGTATGTTCAGAATGAGTTAGCATGGTATTTTGAGAGGCACCATAGCAGGTCAGTGCAAGTCAGTGCAGAGCACTGCAAGGTCAGTCAATATGAGGAAGGGTCCGATGGAGGAGTTGGAGGGTCCCAGAATATCTCTTAAAGCAGGGGTGCGCAAATCGAGGGGCACGACATTTTCTTGGGAGGAGGGGCTCGGCGCTTACAGAGGCCCCTCGCTCTTCCCCACAGCATTTAAATTAAATGCCGGAGATCGCGCGCAAGGCCTCTGTAAGTTCCCTTTCCTTGTCTCCGGTGGCTTCTGGCGACAGCAACGTGGCGTCACATGATGTGGCATTGCCATAGCAACGTGATATCACATGACGTCGTTACATCAGAACGCCGGAGACAAGGTGGGGAAGGTGGAGGGGGGAGCAGGGGGAAAAGGTTGTGCAACCCTGTCTTAAAGCATTGCCTTGCATACAGATCAGAGGCCAAGAATGGATATGGATATCCGATGTGAAGCCGGAAATAAGACAGAAAAGACCGTTTCGGGGGAAGAAGGTGAGTGATGAAATAGCCGTCACTGTGTAACTCTTCCAATTACCTGCAACTTCATGCAGAGAAATAGCAACGCTTGTTTTTAACGTGCTAAGCGCCTAATGGGGAATTCAACTGCTGAGAGGTTAAGGGAGTTACTAACCCAAACTCAGCGACGTTTCTGTGTCTCTGTGATAACTCCCCCAGGACATGCCTGAAAACCAGAGGTAACTCAATGTATTTTTGATAAATAGAAACATGACCTTCTGGGGAGGGGTATATAATGGGTACTGGGCCTGGTGAGGTGGGTATAACGGGTACTGGGCCTTGTGAGGTGGGTATAACGAGTACTGGGCCTGGGGAGGGGCGTATAACAGGGTACTGGGCCTTGGGAGGGTTGTATAACTGGGTACTGGGCCTGGGGAGGTGGGTATAACGGGTATTTGCCCTGTGGAGGGCGGTATAACGTGGTATTGGGGATGGGGTATAAGTGGCACAGGAGCTCTTGCGATACAGAGTATCACTGTCCCTGGTTACAAACACTTCATGTCTCCTGCAGATCAGGACACGCACGAAGGTGGTGCCCTTTGTGCCACCAGACGACGAGGCGGGCTACGAGGCGGACGACGAGGCATATGACAAAGCGGGCGTCAAGTGGAACAATGAGGTGGGCTACAAGGCGGCCGATGACGCAGACGTGGTGTACGATGACCAAGGAGCATACGACAGGTGTGGCCGGATCTGCTGCTTCACCTTTTTTAGGCGGAGGAGAAGACCCCGGGAGCAGGTAGGAGAATACGAGAGGTGCGGACAGATCTGCTGCTTCACCTTTTTTAGGCGGAGAAGAAGCCAGGAGCAGGTAGCAGAGGAGCCAGGGCGTAGATACAGGGGTATTCTAGGGGCCCTGAGAAGTTGGTTTGACCGCAGGAGAGGCAGATAAGATCAGGAAGGCTGCGGGAGGGGCAGGTACTAGAGGGAGATAGGGATATTGGGCGTGAGAGGGTGAGAGAGAACAAGGAGCAGGGCCGGAGCACGGGTTTCATGCGCCCGAGGCAAAACTTAAAATTTGTGCCCCAGTTGTATAAAAAATAATAAGATAAATAAAATAATAAAATAAACAGTGGCGTAGCTATCGGGGCTGCAGGGGGTGCGACCGCACCCCAGCGCGACGCAAAATAAAAATAAAAGGGCGCCAAAATACTGGATAAAAAAAAGAATAATAATTTTAAAAAAAAGATAAATAAATAAAATAATAAGAGGAAAAAATAATAATGATTATTAATGCGCCCCTAGGACCTCTGCGCGCTAGGCGACCGCCTAATGGCCGGCCGGCCCTGCGAGGTATGCGGGAGGAAAAGGGGTGAATGGGATAGATATGCAGGGGGATGGGGGAGCAGATGAGTTATACACAGGGACACAAGGGCCCCATCACCCGCATCTCTATATACTGAGTGTGCCCCTGTGTATAACAACGCTGATCTGTGCTGCTCCATTTGATCTCACTGCGCAGTGATCCAGGGACCATCCGATCGCCATTTAATGGGGTCAGGAAGGAATTTTTTTCCCCCATTGCACAGCAGGGGTTATGTTTCGCCTTCCTCTGGATCCCAGCAACAAACTGCCCTTTGTGCATGAATTATCAGTGAGATCTTTATACACCCTGCATTGGTCTTCACCCCTTTGCTGCCGGAGGGGCCTGCAATGCATTGCTCTGCGTGTTACTATATCGCTCTGCAATGTGCTGCAGGCCCCTCCCAGCAAAGAGATTCATTATTTCAATAAAATACTCTCTTTAATCAAACCTATGTGTAGTGTCTTTTCTATCCGTTGTATCTATTGCTAACAGCTCAGTGATTCTTCCCCAGGACGCTGCACTAGTGTCACGCTGCCAAGCCCGGGTGTGAGGGAGATTTATAGGGTCACATATACACTTCTGCCAAAACACGAGTGCAAACAGGAAGCCCCTCTGATCTCATATCTTTTATTACACAAAACGGTATCTAAAAAGG
>NW_027456136.1:352500-357500 GCF_040206685.1 Ascaphus truei | reverse complement strand
GAAATTTCATCCTGCTCTGATGAGACGGAGGCATTCACCCCAGAAACCTGATCCTGTCATCCCCCATACCATCGCGGGAGACTCAGGCCCCCCTGTTGCCAGCAGGAATGCACCACACTCAGACACGTAGCCAGACCCTAGTACAGAGGAGGGGGGCCCGATCTGCGATTGGCCCAGGGAAGGGGGGCTACATTGGGAATCGATGTTATTTTTCTTCATATTAATGGGTATCCTCAAAGCTAATGATATGCCAAAATGACGTCCATTAGCAAAACTACAATTGTTTCTTCACTTTTTCTGCTTGATCAATAGGGTGACCAGATTTCGAAAATGAAAAACCGGGACACCTTAAAAAATAATTTATTAAACAAATTACATCACGTGACACCCCCCGTTGCCATGACAACAAGACACTCTGATGCCCCTGCAGTGTTAGTGTGTATAGAGGTGGGGGCTTTGCTTGGGCCCTTCAACTCTTACAGCCAGGGCATTATTGGCCAGGAATGCCCAGTTCGGAGGGGATTACTACTTCAAAATGTATTTGATTCGTAACAACATCAAAAATCTCTAATACCAATAACTAACAACCACAGACAATGATAATCTAAACCATCAAATAAAATGTCTACGGCCTTTGTTCAAGCATGTTTGCGGTACTTACCAGATAAATCAGTGCCTGCAATCCACAACTGTATCCGCCTCTCCGAGCGTCTGAAAGCAATCCAGCGTTCCTGGTGTGTGGCTGAAGAGGTGAGGGACTCCCTCCTCTCAAACGGAAAAGAAGAGCAAAAAATAGAGTTGGAACATACCTATCATACAGGGATGAGAGAGAGAGACAGAGAATGAGAGAGAGACAGAGAATGAGAGAGAGACAGAGAATGAGAGACAGAGAATGAGAGACAGAGAATGAGAGAGAGACAGAGAATGAGAGAGACAGAGAATGAGAGAGAGACAGAGAGAGGGACATAGGGAGAGAGAGACACAGAGAGAGAGAGAGACAGACACAGAGAGAGAGAGACAAAAGTAATGTACTGTATAACCATTATACAGTACCGTACCCCCTAGTATTCGTGTAATCATTGTCCCACACCCCCTTTTACTCACGCTTTGGCAATACTGAAATGTTCTTTTGACAGAGACACACAGAGACACAGAGAGAAATAGAGACACACAGAGAGAGACAGAGACACAGAGACAGAGACACAGAGAGACACACAGAGAGAGACAGAGACACACAGAGAGAGACAGAGACACACAGAGAGAGACAGAGACACAGAGAGAGAGAGAGAGAGAGAGAGACACGGGCCTATTTAGTAAGCGTCGATAAGGCTGCGTCTATAGTATTTCAGACGGAGGGAAGGCACACACGCTGCAATACACTTGCTGAAGCCTGAGCTTTTTTATGGCTTTGCAGGGTATGCAGCGGGTGCGATTGGGGGCGTGGCAATAAATATTTGGAGGCGTGGCAATAACGTTCCGGCGCGGACGTCACTTCCCTACCTCACATCCCGATCCACCGGCATTTTTTCACATGCAGCATCTGAAGCACTGTGCAGACAAGAAGAAAAATGCACACAATGCGCACCAGAGATTAAAATATAGTAAATTATTTATTAATAAAACAAGAAATAACCGAGGAGGATCCAACCCCACCTCAGTACTTTCTTCTCGTTGCTATTGCCACACTATACGTCCTGACGCCGGAAGGGAAGTTGGTACGCGACCAAGACGAGACACCGGATTTACAGTGGAACCACAACATACCACAGATTGCTGGAAGACCACACTGCAAGGGGCGCAGCCTATCGAGTTTCCCGGTCATCGTCCAAAGTCTGGAGCTGCGGAGTGACCACCGGATTACCACGGAGCCCGAGCCTGTCTCACACAATGCTTTTACCAAACGGATGTTTGTGAGTTTGCTATTTTTATCTTGTCCAGGAAATGAAATTGTTAAACCGAATTTACACATGGAGCGGGCGCTTTCTCTTCTTTTTTTTTGTTTAGATATCTATCGAGGAGGTGGTTGTTTCCCTGAAGAGAGCTGCCAGGGCTCCAGAGGACGCCCGAATTGGATCCTTTTATGATTGAGTTATAACATAGCTATTAGAGCTAGGTTTCTGGACTTTTATTGTGTTTAGGCATAGTGTTTATTATTATTTTATTACAGCTACTTTTTAGTAATTGCACTGTTATTAATTCTGACCACTAATTCTCACTGCCATTATAATCTCTCTCTAGCCACAACCAAATTGCTATATCAGCTATATTATTTATTGGTTATACCAGGGGAGCACAAACTTTTGCAGCTCGCCCCCCTGCCGGTGCTCGCGCCCCCCCCCCCCCCTTATCACATTTCTTATCACATCCCAGTATATGGATACTTTCTATTATCACAAGCTGCTAACATGTGACAGGGCTCAGAGTCTGAGCCCAGAATGTGACATACAGAACATTCTCATTCTAAATTTCAAAAAATATTGTGTTGATTTCTGACCTGACTGCCGTGGTTACAGCTCAACCACTCTGTTCTACTGTATGTCACCACTTTCTGCCACAACCAGCTGACGGTGGATCTGGAAGGAGTTCAACGCTCATTGGCATCACATCTGTGACTTGGTTGACGTATCATTTCTCCAGCTTTTTATTGTATTGTTTTTAAATAGATTATATTTATTTAGTTGAATAGATATTTATTTAGTTTAATAGATATTTATTTAGTTTAATAGATTATATTTCTAAGTTTAATAAGTTATATTTCTTAGTTTAATAAGTTATATTTCTTAGTTTAATAAGTTATATTTCTTAGTTTAATAAGTTATATTTCTTAGTTTAATAAAATATACTTCTTAGTTTAATAAGTTATATTTCTTAGTTTAATAAGTTATATTTCTTAGTTTAATAAATTATATTTCTTAGTTTAATAAGTTATATTTCTTAGTTAATAGATTATATTTGTTAGCACAGTAGATTATATTTACTAGTATTTAAGTCTCCCCCTCAGTGCCCCATTAGGACCCATATTTCACATCTTTTCGGAGTCGCTTATTTTTTAGACCCTCGGAGCCGAAACCTAAAGGGGTCAGCTAAGAAAGTTCGGATCAAGAGGAGCCGCACAGCTTAAAGACAGAACATTTCCAAGGGAGATGGAGACAATTTGGGTAAGATCTGATTAAAGGACATCCTTTGAGGAAGGAAAGGGTGACGGGGGAGTCTAAGAGGGGGGTGAGAGAGCAAGGTGGTGTGTCAGATTGGGGCAGAGCAAGAGAACGCAAAAATGATGGGGATTTGCTGCACACCAAAAAAAAACAATAAGAAGTGATACTTTTACCGGTGCCACTTTACCTGAGAAAGACCAGCAGGCCGAAATGTTGTTGTCTATAGCAGTGCAAGAGAAAACAGGTTGGGGGGGGTGGGTTCTCGCAAAGTCGCCGACCCATGGGTGAGTGTCTCCGGTGGAAACTAGTCCTGGACCCCGGGAAAGCTGTCTGTGGCCCATACAAGCTGAGTAACATGTAGAAAGGACACATGTATGTTCAGAATGAGTTAGCATGGTATTTTGAGAGGCACCATAGCAGGTCAGTGCAAGTCAGTGCAGAGCACTGCAAGGTCAGTCAATATGAGGAAGGGTCCGATGGAGGAGTTGGAGGGTCCCAGAATATCTCTTAAAGCAGGGGTGCGCAAATCGAGGGGCACGACATTTTCTTGGGAGGAGGGGCTCGGCGCTTACAGAGGCCCCTCGCTCTTCCCCACAGCATTTAAATTAAATGCCGGAGATCGCGCGCAAGGCCTCTGTAAGTTCCCTTTCCTTGTCTCCGGTGGCTTCTGGCGACAGCAACGTGGCGTCACATGATGTGGCATTGCCATAGCAACGTGATATCACATGACGTCGTTACATCAGAACGTCGGAGACAAGGTGGGGAAGGTGGAGGGGGGAGCAGGGGGAAAAGGTTGTGCAACCCTGTCTTAAAGCATTGCCTTGCATACAGATCAGAGGCCAAGAATGGATATGGATATCTGATGTGAAGCCGGAAATAAGACAGAAAAGACCGTTTCGGGGGAAGAAGGTGAGTGATGAAATAGCCGTCACTGTGTAACTCTTCCAATTACCTGCAACTTCATGCAGAGAAATAGCAACGCTTGTTTTTAACGTGCTAAGCGCCTAATGGGGAATTCAACTGCTGAGAGGTTAAGGGAGTTACTAACCCAAACTCAGCGACGTTTCTGTGTCTCTGTGATAACTCCCCCAGGACATGCCTGAAAACCAGAGGTAACTCAATGTATTTTTGATAAATAGAAACATGACCTTCTGGGGAGGGGTATATAATGGGTACTGGGCCTGGTGAGGTGGGTATAACGGGTACTGGGCCTGGTGAGGTGGGCATAACGAGTACTGGGCCTGGGGAGGGGCGTATAACAGGGTACTGGGCCTTGGGAGGGTTGTATAACTGGGTACTGGGCCTGGGGAGGTGGGTACAACGGGTATTTGCCCTGTGGAGGGCGGTATAAGGTGGTATTGGGGATGGGGTATAAGTGGCACAGGAGCTCTTGCGATACAGAGTATCACGGTCCCTGGTTACAAACACTTCATGTCTCCTGCAGATCAGGACACGCACGAAGGTGGTGCCCTTTGTGCCACCAGACGACGAGGCGGGCTACGAGGCGGACGACGAGGCATATGACAAAGCGGGCGTCAAGTGGAACAATGAGGTGGGCTACAAGGCGGCCGATGACGCAGACGTGGTGTACGATGACCAAGGAGCATACGACAGGTGTGGCCGGATCTGCTGCTTCACCTTTTTTAGGCGGAGGAGAAGACCCCGGGAGCAGGTAGGAGAATACGAGAGGTGCGGACAGATCTGCTGCTTCACCTTTTTTAGGCGGAGAAGAAGCCAGGAGCAGGTAGCAGAGGAGCCAGGGCGTAGATACAGGGGTATTCTAGGGGCCCTGAGAAGTTGGTTTGACCGCAGGAGAGGCAGATAAGATCAGGAAGGCTGCGGGAG